>NC_092224.1:27164348-27201848 GCF_036320965.1 Panulirus ornatus | reverse complement strand
ACAGTTTGGCCTACAGTAGATATTTCCTTATTGGATTCCGTTCGTGAATAGTTTTTTTTTTCTCCCTCGACGCGACTTCATCTTTCTTCTTTATCTAATAGAGGTGTTGAACAAAACTCTAAGAAAGGTTGTGTTAAACACATGGGGTGGTGGTTGGTTGTTGGTGCTTTAGGCCTGTCAATTGCTGGAGTGATTAAGGCCGTCAAACATAAGCTACATCCACCAACCGAAAAATATTCAACACCTCCTTCAGGTGTTGAGGATAACTCGCAGACCACATACACTCTCACTGTGCATGTGGGCCTGTGTGTTGAACACATGGCGAAATTAAGAATTGCGTGGTCAGGACTTTACAATATTTTACTGAGGTTATAGCGTTCCTAAACATTATTTCAAAAGTTATGTAATAAATTTGTTTTTCGAATTAAGAATACAAATGCATGTTATGTCATTAGCATTCATTTCTATTTTTTTTGTGGTATATGTGTTCAAAAAAGTGATCTCTGTTTACACTTTATTTTCACGAAGAGTACTTTATAAACAGGAACCTCGTTAATATTTGTTATGTTTCCTTATACTTGTTCGCCGTTTCCCACTATAGCGCCAAGAACAAACGAAAGAGAATGGTCTCATTCGCTCGCATCCACTTTACGGCTGTCATGTGTAATTTTCTACAACTCTCTGTCCACAACCAGGACCCACTGACCTTTGTGTGGCTTCCCCTTACCGACTCCTATGCCCTGGTTCAGTCCATTGACAGTACTTCGCCCTCTGTATACCACATCACTCCCATTCACCGCATCCCGTGCACGTCTTATACCTCTTGTATGTTCAGGCCCGAGCACATAAAGCCTTTTTTCACTCCATCCTTCCATCACCAAATTAGTCTCCCATTCTCCTTGTGCCTTCCACCTCTAACCTATGCCCTTTTTTGTCAGCCTCTCCTCACTCATCCTCTCCATATGTCCAAACCATTTCAGTGCACATTCAGCTCGCTTATTATTACATTTCTCTCTTTACCCATCATCACTTAAGTGACTAACTCTGCTTTAGTTCGCTAGCGATAACATCTTGAGCGCAACGACATAACCCCTTGGGCACACCTTGCGTCATCAAGGGGTTAAGTTATCGTACTCAAGAAGGTTGATTCAAGGTAAGGATCATCATGGAGATTTCCTTTTTAACTACAATCCTGTCACATGACTTACAAAAGTTACCCCGATCACGTCTCCCAAAAGAAAACGTATGAAAAATTAAACTAACCTAGAACATTATGAAGCGTCCTCACCTTGTGTTCTTCAGAAGTGCTAACCTATACAAATGATCACAGATGATGTTATATATTACAGTAAAGTATGCGACCTTGGGTATGAGTGTTATTCATACAGACCGGTAAAATTCCCGGCAGATTGTGGCTCTAGTTAGAGATGTCCAGCCCTCTTGCGGCCAGAATGGTAAGCTCCACTTGACAACATAAATTGTGGAGGAATTTTCATCGCGGGAGTAATGCCGTGTCTTAGCTTGAGAGCCAGGTCTCAGCCCAATTTATATATATATATATATATATATATATATATATATATATATATATATATATATATATATATATATATATATATATATTTCCCATTTTTTAGAAAGTTAAAATACAAGGAGGGGAGGATTTCTGGCCCCCCGCTCCCGTCCCCTCTAGTTCCTTCTACCTCGCAAACGCGGGAGACAGCGACAAGGCAAAATAAAATATATATATATATATATATATATATATATATATATATATATATATGGGAGGTGGGCTGTTTAGAAAGGGTAGTGAGTGGTGGGATGAAGAAGTAAGAGTATTAGTGAAAGAGAAGAGAGAGGCATTTGGACGATTTTTGCAGGGAAAAAATGCAATTGAGTGGGAGAAGTATAAAAGAAAGAGACAGGAGGTCAAGAGAAAGGTGCAAGAGGTGAAAAAAAGGGCAAATGAGAGTTGGGGTGAGAGACTATCAGTAAATTTTAGGGAGAATAAAAAGATGTTCTGGAAGGAGGTAAATAGGGTGCGTAAGACAAGGGAGCAAATGGGAACTTCAGTAAAGGGCGTAAATGGGGAGGTGATAACAAGTAGTGGTGATGTGAGAAGGAGATGGAATGAGTATTTTGAAGGTTTGTTGAATGTGTCTGATGACAGAGTGGCAGATATAGGGTGTTTGGGTCGAGGTGGTGTGCAAAGTGAGAGGGTTAGGGAAAATGATTTGGTAAACAGAGAAGAGGTAGTAAAAGCTTTGCGGAAGATGAAAGCCGGCAAGGCAGCAGGTTTGGATGGTATTGCAGTGGAATTTATTAAAAAAGGGGGTGACTGTATTGTTGACTGGTTGGTAAGGTTATTTAATGTATGTATGACTCATGGTGAGGTGCCTGAGGATTGGCGGAATGCTTGCATAGTGCCATTGTACAAAGGCAAAGGGGATAAGAGTGAGTGCTCAAATTACAGAGGTATAAGTTTGTTGAGTATTCCTGGTAAATTATATGGGAGGGTATTGATTGAGAGGGTGAAGGCATGTACAGAGCATCAGATTGGGGAAGAGCAGTGTGGTTTCAGAAGTGGTAGAGGATGTGTGGATCAGGTGTTTGCTTTGAAGAATGTATGTGAGAAATACTTAGAAAAGCAAATGGATTTGTATGTAGCATTTATGGATCTGGAGAAGGCATATGATAGAGTTGATAGAGATGCTCTGTGGAAGGTATTAAGAATATATGGTGTGGGAGGCAAGTTGTTAGAAGCAGTGAAAAGTTTTTATCGAGGATGTAAGGCATGTGTACGTGTAGGAAGAGAGGAAAGTGATTGGTTCTCAGTGAATGTAGGTTTGCGGCAGGGGTGTGTGATGTCTCCATGGTTGTTTAATTTGTTTATGGATGGGGTTGTTAGGGAGGTAAATGCAAGAGTTTTGGAAAGAGGGGCAAGTATGAAGTCTGTTGGGGATGAGAGAGCTTGGGAAGTGAGTCAGTTGTTGTTCGCTGATGATACAGCGCTGGTGGCGGATTCATGTGAGAAACTGCAGAAGCTGGTGACGGAGTTTGGTAAAGTGTGTGGAAGAAGAAAGTTAAGAGTAAATGTCAATAAGAGCAAGGTTATTAGGTACAGTAGGGTTGAGGGTCAAGTCAATTGGGAGGTGAGTTTGAATGGTGAGAGGCTGGAGGAAGTGAAGTGTTTTAGATATCTGGGAGTGGATCTGTCAGCGGATGGAACCATGGAAGCGGAAGTGGATCATAGGGTGGGGGAGGGGGCGAAAATTTTGGGAGCCTTGAAAAATGTGTGGAAGTCGAGAACATTATCCCGGAAAGCAAAAATGGGTATGTTTGAAGGAATAGTGGTTCCAACAATGTTGTATGGTTGCGAGGCGTGGGCTATGGATAGAGTTGTGCGCAGGAGGATGGATGTGCTGGAAATGAGATGTTTGAGGACAATGTGTGGTGTGAGGTGGTTTGATCGAGTAAGTAACGTAAGGGTAAGAGGGATGTGTGGAAATAAAAAGAGCGTGGTTGAGAGAGCAGAAGAGGGTGTTTTGAAGTGGTTTGGGCACATGGAGAGAATGAGTGAGGAAAGATTGACCAAGAGGATATATGTGTCGGAGGTGGAGGGAACGAGGAGAAGAGGGAGACCAAATTGGAGGTGGAAAGATGGAGTGAAAAGGATTTTGTGTGATCGGGGCCTGAACATGCAGGAGGGTGAAAGGAGGGCAAGGAATAGAGTGAATTGGAGCGATGTGGTATACAGGGGTTGACGTGCTGTCAGTGGATTGAATCAAGGCATGTGAAGCGTCTGGGGTAAACCATGGAAAGCTGTGTAGGTATGTATATTGCGTGTGTGGACGTGTGTATGTACATGTGTATGGGGGGGGGTTGGGCCATTTCTTTCGTCTGTTTCCTTGCGCTACCTCGCAAACGCGGGAGACAGCGACAAAGTATAAAAAAAAAAAAAAAAAAAAAAAAATATATATATATATATATATATATATATATATATATATATATATATATATATATATATATATATATATATATATATATATATATACACATACTTAAAAGGCACTTCACTATAAGCTGTTGATCATGTATCTGAAGCAGCTTCATAGAGGGCAACTTTGTCGAGGTATTGCTGGAAAGGAGAAAAAGGAAGGAGGGCAGTGTGATAAGTCAGCACATCCTGGACTGGTATCTTAGCCAAGGTTTCTAGCATTTGCTGTTTTAGGTGTTTGTTGGGCAGAGAAACAGCCAAAACGTGAATGCTACCATTCCTAATGGAGTTCAATTATATTCATTGTATTTATCATTTATCTTAGCATCTCATCTATGGACTGGAAGATTCACAGACTTAAAGAGAGTCAGCCAAGGAGAATGATGGACAAACAAACGGATGGATACATTATAATGGTAGAGGATCAGACATACTGATATTTCAGAAATGATAAAGCAAACGTTTTCGTCTCCCATTTGCCTCTTGCTTTGATATTTAGACGAGTCGTGACGCACAAACACACACACCACACACACACACACACACACACACACACACACACACACACACACACACACACACACACACACACACACACACACACACACATATAAACGCTCATCTTTAGTTTCGTAAAGGAATTCATTCTTAAAATACTGCTGGGGATAAATAACGTCTCTCAAGACTGGTCTGGGAACTCGGCCATCACACCGACCCCTAACTTTCTCTGACGTCTGTGTCCATTACGGCACCGACGGAGACAGACACAGACAGACAGACCGACAGACCCCTCCGTCTTACAAGATCTCGTCCGTCCAGTGTTGGGGGATAATCTCTCCTGAGAGGATAATCCCACCTGAATCTCATACCATCATTAAGAGTCGTTTATGCAAATATTAGATCAATCTTCTTTATCCCACTCCTCGTGTATTTACATATCCAACATTTAAGGATCATATCCCGTGTGTTGTGTTTTCTATCTTTTAAATCCATGGGAGAAATGATTAACCTCTGTCCCCGGTTAATCGTCAGGGTAATCCTGAGCTAATCAGCAGCTCAGGGAAAAGGTCGTTTAGACTTGTTGTCCTGAGGGAGAGGAAGGAAGGAAGGTGACGTCATCTGCCTCGTCAGGAATCAGCTGGTGATGTTTACATTACAGGGGGAGGGATGATCCTCCTACCCCCACACACCCCCAAGATATTGGGAGGCTGAGACCCCTGGGCAACGGGACAGAGGGGTCCCTGAGACACCCCAGATGGCAGGGTTTAGGAGGGGGTAGCTGGCCGGCCCAGGGAAGGACCGAAGACAACAGGTAGGGGCTGTCCACCACCATTACCATCACCACCACCAGCAACACCACCACCATCACCACCACCACAACCACCACCATTGCCTCCATTCCGCTGACGGAGGGCAACAGACGAGAGACGAGCAGGGAAGGCGTGTAAGCCATCCTGTCGTCCCTCATTGTGGAAGGTTACGCACGATCGAAGGATCTGGTCCAACCGTCATCCTCAACACCGTATATACGCATTAGCGTTACCGGACTCCGCCTACATGTGGTACATACGCTACAGACAAGTGACCTTTGGTAAGGGTGGATCATTTTCAGTGGACGAAGAAGCGCTTCTCACCTCAGAAGTGCTCATTCTTGCCCTGATACTGATTGTAGCGCAGCCTTGAAGCTGCAAGAAGCCCAGTAAAAGGAGTCCTGGTGTTACATATGATGACACACACACACACACACACACACACACACACATATATATATATATATATATATATATATATATATATATATATATATATATATATATATATATATATATATATATATATATATATATATATGTCATCTTCCAAGAAGCTCTGATATCCTAAGACACACACACACACACATCACAACACGCTCAACTTGCAAGGGACAATTAATGTATCAAAATACAGCGAGGTCGCGAAATACACCAAGTTCCCACGAAGCACTTGTAAGGTTTTCAGGACACACTCACCTACTCTGGGATCCGGGTCTTGCTGCCTCTCTTTCGTCTCTTGCTCAGGTCCCGGTCGTTGTCGTGTTTTCCGGATGTCTTGTTTTGTTGTGGGTTCTCATACTGAAAGAACCTCTGTGTCTCAGAGATCCCTGCATAGCTCTCCGTTCCCTTGACTGTGTCTCTCATTTCCTACGGAAGTTTTCCACTTCTTCTATCCTTCTTTCGTTTTCTGTCTGCCTCTGTGTTTTACTATTATTTTTTCCTATTTCTCTGTCTCAGTTTAGGAAAGTATCTGAGATATGAGTCCTACGTTTCAGCCATGAGTCTACCTGTATGACGATACATAAGATGCTTTGCCATTGAGTGGTATCTCAACTGGGTATCTGATCTACAGCTACAGGGCAGCAAAGATGCCCTATAAGTACCTCAGGTCACCTGTTTTTCCCGGGAAACCGCATGATTGGGTATCATACATCACCCAGCGTCGCTGAAGATTTCCGAGAAAGATTAGACTCTTAAGTGACGTCCAAGTCGGTATCTGTTTAACTCCAACGAACGGAGTTTTCTGAACCAAATACTGGAATTCGGAGGCAAAATCATCGGTATTTGGGAAACCCATTCCTTTATGCCTTGAGCACAACAGTACGGGTTTTGACAAGCATAACGGCATATCTATGGGGTCGTGCCATTGAAGTAAAGAGTAAGAAGGGAGAAGGGTGAGTGGTTCCAAGTGAAGGTTGGTCTGTATCAAGGGTATATGCTGTCACCATGGCTGTTTGATCTGTTTATGGATGAGGCAGCGAGGAAGGCAAATGTAAGGGTCTTGAAGAGAGAGGAAGGTCTACAAGATGCTAGGGTTGTGGGTAAGGATGGGAATGAAGGGTGTCGGAGGGGAGCAGATGACACAGCTCTGATGGTGGACTCTAGTGAGAAATTGCAGAAGCTGGCGTCCGATTCTAATCAATCATTCTATGCTCCTCAACAGATCCACACTCCTCCGGTGGAGTGAGATCTCATCTTGTATACGTTTTCTAGTTCGTTTTGACTCTGGCTCAGAATGCAGTTGAAAGCTTGGAGCTTCTGTGCTTACTGTACCGGCACGTTTACATATATCAATACTTCAAGTGTGCATGTGAATTACTACAAGATATATATAGTTTATCTACGTTCTTATAAGTGTTCATTTTTCACGTTAGAAACAGATTTTGATGAGTGTTCGCGTATTCACACTACACCACAATATGTGCGATCGTAGAGAGACAAGTAATAGCAGTTTCGTAAACTTTATTTTCAGGAAATCGTTGCCCCCCAAAAAATAGAAAAAAGAAAAGAGAGAGAGACTTTGTGATGAAGATGTGTGGTACTCAGTCGCTGTGGCCTTGAGGCAAGACCTCCCTTCTTCCCGCCACAGTCACGTTGAGGATACAAAGTGATTTCCTTCTTATAGAAAAGAAACAAACTAACAGGAAATACATGTTGTTTCCCGAAGTCGGAAGTTGCAGATTAAGACACGTCATTACTGCTGGTCAAAAAATTACGTGGGAAAGCGAGGAAAGTTAATTATTTTCGTGGCGGTCTTTTAGTCGTTCCAATTTCTGGCGTGCCAAACGCACGATGACCTTAACCTCTTGAGCAGGACGTAGGCTCAACGTCTTTGGCCTTTTCTGCTGGTGAGCTGAGATCCCTTCCTCCCCCCTCCCCCGGCGTTGAGTCTGTCTGTTCTCTAGCAGCCATGTGCAATACACGAAAACAAAAGCTCCCTATTCACAACCAGGCCCTACAGACCTTTCCATGGTTTCCCTCGGCCGCTTCACATGCCTTGGGTGAGACCGCTAACAGCACGTCGACCCCTGTATACCACGTCGTTCCAATTCATTCTATCCCTTATATAGCTAAGAAATATACCCTTTACCTAAGAAATATACCTTTTTTTCTTTTCATTTCTTCATGCTTTTGCAACCGTTGCAACGTTGCATCAGTAACTAAGTCTTTATGGTAAAATCCTCGCTTGGTTCCCTCCGCCCCCTGAGGGTGTACCCCAAACTAAGAACCACAGAAAATCCTTGTGAGACAAACCTAGTGCCGGTAGAGCCCCTGAAAACGCAGAGTCAAGTGCTGGGAAACAAATCCTACACAGAGGCACCAAAGCTGAATCCTCTTCAGCCATAACCTCACATTTCAGGCACCAGACAATCACTCCAGACTGACTGGACGATCAGAATCCATGTAGGTGCGCTGCATGCCATCAGATCCCATGAAGAGCAATCCCAGACTATAACATCCTCTGAGGTCACACCTCCACGTAGTCTGGACCTCTGAAATAGCATTCCCGAGAGAAAGATGAAAGAAAAAATGAATGAACGATTGAAATGCATTTACTCATGTCGCTTCCTTCCCTACACGCGGGAAGTCGGGACTTTGCACAGCTACTCCAAGAAATGATGAATATCCTTGACGATGCTCCTTGATAGACATATATACGACTCTCCTTTGCCCTCTCTTCTCTCTCTCTCTCTCTCTCTCTCTCTCTCTCTCTCTCTCTCTCTCTCTCTCTCTCTCTCTCTCTCTCTCTCTCTCATCACATTCACTTTCACCACCGGTGGTGCAGCTAGAAGCGAAGGACTCCACCAGTTAATTGTACTAATTACAGGTTACCTCTGGCCTGCTGCTATATTTGCGGGAACTAATTAACTCTAACAACGTCATTAGAACTCTTGATAACTTTATTAATATCCTTGTGAAAAAGACAAAAAAAAACTTGTTTGCTCTGATATAACTAAATATTGGAAAAGCAGAACACATTTAGAATTAACAATGTTGTTGTCCCCGTTTATGTAAATTTCATTAAAATGAAAGAGAATAAAAAGGTATTCCAAAGTACAAATATCATTTGATGTTCGCAAAATTTTTAATGATTGAGTAATTATTTATGAAGCGAAAGGGGTATTATGTTTCAGAGCTCATAATGGCTATTTATTGGAGGGAGAACCCAGTCAGTCAGTGCCACATGTCGTCTGTTCTCTGCCATATGATGGGAGGAGGAGAGCTCATGTGATGAGAGGTCTTTGTTGTACACTCGGTAATTGGTATTACAGGATCGTCAAAGATGCTAATCACTCCAAAGGAATCTACATCTAACTGCTACTGGAAGTAGGAGTAAAGGAATCTACATCTAACTGCTACTGGAAGTAGTAGACCCTTGGGCCACTGGAGCCTCTAGAAAGAAGTGTTGGGCAGTACTGAAAGTCTTAGGAAGCGACCGTGGGGCAATTATATATATTTGTATAATCACATTGTACCTTCTAGCAGCCAGGAATCGAACCCAGGACCTTTTGCGTGGTAGGCCAAAAACACTAACCGCTCGGATATGATCGCCCCTGATTGATTTGACAGGTGGAGACCCCTTTGCTCATGGATGTGAGACGGAGGGTATTCGATAACTTATAATCGAATAGTCATTTCCCTATAGCTGACTGTTATATTTCTCTCTTGTGTCTCCCCTGATGATGTGATTATTACACGAAAGTGCACTTGGGAGCTTTTCGTGTTTCATTTTCCCCGTGAACTCGTAGGAATATATATATATATATATATATATATATATATATATATATATATATATATATATATATATATATATATATATATATATATATAACGTACTAATAACAAAGACAGAAATGTGAGTCATGCCATTAGATTTAAACACCTGGGTAGATTCGCTTAACACCTCCGAAATTTTGGCACATATGAAATATACGTCGGGAAAATTAGTATAACATGTGCGTTATGTACGTATGTGTTTAGTATATCAGGTTCACTCCGCAGCTCAGCACAGTAACACCGACGTTCATTGTTTTCTGGCGGACATAAAATATCGTAAGATGTAAGGAAAGAAATCAGTGAGCAGTGGTGATTCCTCAGTAGGAACACAGCCTCCAGCATGAGCTGGTAGTAAGGCTGGGGGTGGGGACGCTGCCTGCTGACTACAGCATCTGGCAACTTGACAATGCCCTCAGGCTCAGCGGACCTCTACCACTCAGCCTCCCTTCCATCCCTGACAGAAATATTCTTGATGTTTATCCCATACCTGACCTTGGCTAAAGCACCTAAGGGCAAGTAAAACCCACCCCTCCCCCTGAAATCCCCATTATATAATGTTACGCAAAGCAGGTTATATGATACAGAGAGCATTCGCGTCGTCATGGCGCCATATTATGAAGCACAGATGTGCTACACAAAGTTCCTCATGCTAAGGATGTGAGGAAATACCTTGCCAGTAGTTTGGAATGAGACGACGAAACTTTGGCCTGTTACTGACATCTACGGCCACACCAACAACTCTACATGAGAGTCCAGGTCACTTGGCCTCGACTGATGCCTGAACTCCGAGTGAATGGATGGCTTTGCAAGCGAGCTTATGACTACCAACACAGAAAACATTATATCAAGTGATGATGATGAAACACATATCAAAAATTTTCCCATTAGGTGACGCCCAAATGAATTCCGGAGTGTGCGTAAAGTGTGTGCTTGAGACTCGAACTCTCATAAGCACTTGTGATGGAGACGCGAAGAGAAAGAGCATCAGGATAAGTGAGACTCAGCTTTAATGGCACAGTGTTAAGTTCTCGTCTGAGCTGTGCGAAGTGGGGTAAACATTTTGATGTTCCTTAAGGTCTATTGTTCCTTCGTCTCCGTTTGTGGCTGGAATGGATCGTTATCATATTGACAGCCAGTCCAGGAAGGATCTCTCACACACGAGAAAAATGTCATGATGTTGCAGATTTGTTTAGGAAAGTCATAAAGCAGAATGAACATGAATGTGTCATGCATCGTTTTCACCAACGACATGCATCCCTTCACCTTTTGTTATAGAGACAATAGTAAGATAAATTTGAGCTCCATCCCCTCGACTTACCATGTCTATATCATTCCAACGTTGAAGAATAGCAAGTATGTACTTCTTACTTACTCCCTCAAAGCAAGTGACTTGGTTTAATCAATATTGGTATGTTACTGCAACATGGCCAGGGAGAGATCACTGGTTGAGAAGGTGGTGTGATATACCACTACGTTATGACGACGAATGATTAAATGAATGATTCAATACCAGAGTGACAAGTGATGATCAAGCCTTAATTTTGAAGATATGAAGGGTGTTGCTCTGAACAACAGTTCATGGTACCTTATTCCATGCATCACTAACGTCTTCGGTGTAGAAATATTTCGCTCAGTGTAGAGTAACTTGGTGACCTTGAAGTTTGAATCCATCTTCTGTCGCCAGTAATGCTGGCTCTACTGTAAAGAAACTTTCAATATCAATGTTGTTGAATCCTTTAAGTATCTTAAACGATTTTATTGATTTGCCCTAACGTCCAATTTGCTTTTTTTGGCAGCGAATTTGAGGTTGTGGGAGACAGTGACCCCCTGGATCCCTCACACTAGCGTGTCCTTATCTTGTAGCCCATCAGTTCATGATAAGATTTTTCTTGAGGTTTCCTACTTCTAACAACTGACACTTATTGACATCAAATGGCATTTGTCATTTACTAGACCATTCAGCGATTTTATCTACATCCTCTCGTAATCTTGGCCCATCTCTTCTGCTAATATGGCCTTGCCGATTTTTTTGTGTCATCTGCAAATTTGAACGCTAGGTGATTGAGCCCAACGTCAGTATAGTTCATATAAACCTACTGGTAACAAGTGACCACGGTGACGATTCACCATTCATTACGACTCTTTGCCCCCTATCACGTAGCCAGGCTTCTGTCCAATTTCCTGTGCAACCAGTAATCCCCCCCCCAAGGCCCGGACTGTATGCATCAATATAACGTGGAGGACTTTGTCGAATGCTTTATGGAAGTTTAGAAATGTAATATCAATTGCCTTTTGCCTCGTGCGTGTTGAATGACTCTCGATAGACTCATGGAGGTTTGTAAGGCATGATCTGTGCCTTCTGAAAATCCATGCTTTGTTGTGATGATCAGATACTGTGTTGTTCCAGGTAGCCTACGATACTAGCTCTAATGATCGACGCCAGGAGGTTACATATAATGGATGTGAGGCTAATAAAACGGTAATTGCCAGGTAATTCGTGGCTTCCCTTTAGGTAAGGATGGAGAGAGAGGACTATTCTTTGCCATCCTTTTCTTCTCCTGCTTTTAAGTGGACTGCATCATTCTTTTTAAGTAGCTTTGGGACCAGACCACCTCGATGGGTCTGTGTGGTATGTGTATCTCTGTCACTTTCTCTCTAGCCTAAGGTTCTCGTAGGTAGGAAGGTAGGTCGGTACTCGTAGACACAGTCCTTCAAATGTTGTTTCTGTTTGTCTGTTCAACCACGTCGGTGGCCCAAGCCTCTCTATACGAAAGCTAAACTTCTTCTTGGTCAGAATATCCTCAATCTTAACATTATTATCACTTGATGCTCAACAGGTTTGAGAAAATTTTCTACGAATTCTTGACGAACGAGACACGTTTCTTTTATTTTCTTTTTATCCTTGCCAACTTCGAGTTAACGTTCTGTATCTTGGAATGACGTTTTGGTCATTTTCTTTAACTCCTCCAGGGTTGGAGAGACCAGTTCTGCCAAGTCAGTTCCCGTGGAAAATGGATTACGTATATCCGTTTCAAACCAATCCATGTTAACTGGAGTGGAGTTAATGATAATCAATAGAGAGATTATGTAGAGATAATCCACTGGGAGGAGACACAAAGATGTAGGTGACTCACTGGGAGGAAACCCTTAGATATTGAGTATTCCCTGGAAGGAGACTATAGATGCTGAGTATTTACGGAGAGGAAACCCAAAACATCGAGTATTCATTGGGAAGAAACCTTAGATATCGAATATTTACTGGGAGGAAACCCTTAGATATTGAGTATTCGTGGAGAGGAGACCCAAGATATTGAGTATTCACTGAGAGGAAAGAGAGAGTATTCTCTGTGGGTAATGCCTTGGAGGTTGAACCTTTAATGGGAGGAAGCCATAGATATTGGGTATTTGCTGGGAGTGAGCCATAGAGTATTTACGGGAAGGAAAACCTAATTTAAAGGATTCACGGAGAGGAAAACCTGATTTAAAGGATTCACGGAGAGGAAAACCTGATTTAAAGGATTCACGGAGAGGGAAACCTGATTTAAAGGATTCACTGAGAGGGAAACCTGATTTAAAGGATTCACTGAGAGGAAAACCTGATTTAAAGGATTCACGGAGAGGAAAACCTGATTTAAAGGATTCACGGAGAGAAAAACCTGATTTAAAGGATTCACGGAGAGAAAAACCTGATTTAAAGGATTCACGGAGAGGAAAACCTGATTTAAAGGATTCACGGAGAGAAAAACCTGATTTAAAGGATTCACGGAGAGGAAAACCTGATTTAAAGGATTCACTGTGAGGAAAACCATTTAATGAAATGTAGACCCGCAAGAGAAGCAACTCTGCTTTTGACAGGCGGGAGAAAGTTTTCAGTGCAGGGAGCAGCAGCAGCGCGGCATCAGCTGGGAGACTCGTAACCCAGACTAAACTAAACGCTCCCTGATGAGCCACGGTTCATAGCCGGAGTGTAAAGTGGTCTTAGAATCATGACGGCCATCATGACACCGCCAGTTGATAAGGCTTTAATCCCAGACAACCAACCAACCAACCAACCAACCAACCAACCAACCAAGCAGCCAGCCATCCAACCAACCAGGCAGCCAACCAGCCGACACCCAACCAACCAGCCAACCAGCCAGCCAGCCAGCCAACTAACCAACCAACAAGCCAACCAACCAACCAACCAGCCAGCCAGCCAGCCAGCCATCCAGCCAGCCAGCCAGCCTGCCAACCAGCCAGCCGACCACCCAACCAACCAACCCACCAACCCACCAACCAGCCAGCCATCCAACCACCGTTCTCTTAAACTGTGGCTCCTATGGTTTACGTTACGGATACGTGTTCATGTTACGGAATACCGGTCAAGATGTCTTGCATTCGTTTGTTCAGTAACGCCGTGAACATAAGACTTGCTCAAGTTCGAAGCGTGTGACTAAGGTGAACTGAGGTTTTGAGTGACTGTCATAGTAAGTGGAGGAAAGACGGGCTATTGATACGCGACTCAAGTTTGTTTGGGAATCACCGTTTTAACTACCGTAAGAACTCTTTCCCCGTAACACACACACACACACACACACACACACACACATATCCGCATACGTCGAACGTTAAGCCTCGTCATATCATAACAATCAAATCTACTCCTTAAACAGAAAAACTTGCAACCTAAAAACCCCCGCAGGAGACACCGTCGAACTGAACATCGCTGGAAAACGCCGTCTTAAAGTCGTTGAAAGAAGACGTCTCCGAGATCGTCAAGATTCGCCAATTCCAAGTCATCCAGATCGTGTCCTCAAGACCACTGCATTCACTGGAGCAGACAGAGCGAGCCATCTTGGTTGGGTGTGGCAGAGCGAGCGCTACCTCTCCAGTGAGGCGATGGTGAGAGCTTGATGCCTCACCTCTCTGACCTCTGTGTGACCTGCGCGTAAGACACTCCTCCTTCATGAAAAGTGGAGCGGAAGAGTCGGAATTAAATCATGTGGTACGTGTTAACACGCTGAGAGAGAGAGAGAGAGAGAGAGAGAGAGAGAGAGAGAGAGAGAGAGAGAGAGAGAGAGAGAGAGAGAGAGAGAGAGAGAGAGAGAGACTGTACCAGAAGAGATTCCATCATCCTCATGCAAAGGGGTTTGCTCGTCGACCTCCTGCTGGCTGGATACACGTACCCTGGAAGAACACCTGGATCCAGTAATCATGTCCTCTGGTGGCGACGGCGCAAGACAAGAATCCGGACTCTCCTTTCATCGAACTGATGCCTGCCAGACGAGGTCTGGGTATTGCATTTTGTTATCGAGGCCACGTCTAAAAAGCGAGGGTGGTTGTTGTTCTTGAGGTCACGCATATATTTTAACCCCCTTGAACATGACGTTATGACTCCTTTTGGGCATGATTGCATGCCGTTTGACCTCGTCTTCAGCGGTCAGGTCAAAGGCTAGGCTTGTCACAAGGGTCGTACGATCGAGCTCAAGAAGTTTGTTATGCGTTTGAGTTTAACGTCGGCGATGGCTTATGTTCAGTTATGAGTGTATAAGTTCTGTTGTTTTTGTACTGGACAAAGGTGCGGAGCTTCGACAGTCGAAGAAGCCTTGCACCTTTGAACGGTACAAAGCAACAGCAGACGGTCCACATTTTTCTACATTAGACGGTTCACAAATCCTAGAAACGTTGGCCATACTCGGGCAGTGTTTCTTCAGTGTTTCTTCAGCAGACAGTAACACTATCTGCTGCAAAGCTGTCGCACGTGCGAACAAAGTTGAATTCCACGAAGGGAATGAAATGATTTACACACTAAAACCTCATGTAGGTAGGTGGCCTGGAGGTCGAATGACATCGGCTGTCTGCCAGTCAACCTTTTTCCTGTGTGTGTGTGTGTGTGTGTGTGTGTGTGTGTGTGTGTGTGTGTTTTAATGATTTTACACGTTCGGCTTGCAATGGAGTCTTGCAATATAGTCCATCTCTCTTTATTTGGAAGTTTCGGCTGTCTTATGCTGTGTAAGCCTGATTTTTTTGCAACAGCCGTGAAAGATATCATACACCGTGAGTGGGCGAGTTTCCAGATGAGGTATACGTCAATAGAACACCCTGCCTCGAGAAAACGCAAGGGTAGACAAACAGCAACAGACCAGTGAGTCCTTTCGTTGCTGTTCGTGATGGTAGAGCATCAGAAACGCAGAGCTTATTGTGGAGCAGGGAGCACAGTAGCGAAATAACGTCTGTCGAGGAACCGATGCATGTGTCAGACTTTATTTCCAATCGTGTCTGGTGTCATTTAACATATCAACAGGATTGGCTGCTCTGATGCCTTCTTCTTCCCTCGAAGAGCTAAGCTGTGAAGTTCACTTTCTTCTTTTGTCTTACAGATTCACTGTGTCTATTCCGTATCTTGTTTTCTCAAGTAGGACGATCAAAGCTGAGGTAAATATTCGAGGTGGGCAGGAGATATTCCTTGATACTTGTCAGTCATGGAGATCGATAGATATGTAATTGAAAGAAGCGTTGTTGATAAAAATGCGATGATAGAAATTCCTTCAAGGATATGTATATATGTTACAATAACTCAAATACACCATCAGTGAAATGTTGTCCACAGACGTAGCATTGGGATTACGTGTAAAATCAAATTGACAAAATAATTCTAACCGGAAAATGAAGTTTCTTGCATTACCTAGGTGATTAAATGTCTGAAGTTTGTATTAGGAAGTGGGGACCACGAGAGCTGGAGGGTCGCAGAGCACGTATATCGACCAGTCGCTGTGCCCTCATGGTGGAAACGACCATCCATCATCGACTGGTGGTCCTCGAGGTATGCAATAATCGCGGGAATATTTTCCATTTTGACTCATCAGTGGAAATGCATTGCAGTGTCTCACCTAACCTGTCTGCTTACACAGGATCTTCTGTATATGATTCCATCTTTTGCCTTGATTGTGATCTGAACAAGTGTTCATCTCAGGTAACCAAAGATATTGCTTCTTATTTGCCATAGATAAGCTGCAAGAAAAACATTTCGCTGTATCATATATGACAAAGAAATAGATAGCTTATCCCGAAGAATATTCCTTTGTTTAGTGCCGAAGAATATTATATTTCCCAGGATGTAAGAAACCACGTGTTGCTCTCAACTTAGCCGTGGTAAAAATAGGAGGAACTAAGGTGCGTACTCTGTCGGGAGTTTTAAGAAGTTCCCGGGAACAACAGAGGTCTCAGTGCTGCCATCTGTTGGTGGCAATATTTATGAATTTTTGAGAGTAGAGAAGAAAACTTCAAGGCATGAACGTTAATGGATTGGATAAAACTTCAGAATATTTTCCTGTGTGATGGTGTCGGACGAACATTTTTTTTTTCTTTTTTTCATAAACTGACCACGCACGGGGTCGCCAAGAGTCTGGTCGAACTCGGGCCTGGATGTGTATGTGGCTGGGTTCTTGACGGCTGGCCACTGCGAGGTGATCGAGCCATAGTTAAGTCTACATCGTCAGATATTTTATTTGTACTGTAATTCTGTTTTACTGTCGCATGTCATTTGAGTATTGTAAGTCTAAACTAAAAAGAAAAATAGAAAAAGATAATTGCACGTCCCTAAATTCCAAAGATCCATATGACATCTATAAACTCGAAAGAATTAAACATCTTTAAACTCCAAAGAAATGTACCTCCCTCAACTCCAAAGAACCACACATCTCGAAACTCCAAAGAATCGTACATATCCAAACCCCAAAGATTCGTATACATCTCCAAAATTCAATGAAACGAACCTACCTAAACACCAAGGAACCTCACATCTTTAATTTCCAAAGAATCACAACTCCAGACTCCAAAGAATCACACATCCCCACACCCTAATAGAATCTTAATCAAATCTCTAGAGAATCGATACAGAAGAAACCTCCGGCGGTGTATTTATGACCATGCATCGGTAATTTGATCGACGCTGAGAACGCTGAAAGAATTGGGAGACTAATTCTCCAGAGAGATTAGTGAACGAGATCTAACTAGCGGGAGTGAGGAGCACCACCAGGATGAGCTATGGTCACGTACATCCAATCGGTATTGCCTACCCTGTGGCTGAAGTCGATGTAGCCGTTTTGCTCTGACATCTCAGCGCTATCAGTTTTAAGGGTAAACTTTTCTAATTTGATCACCGTTGGCTCCTTCTGGGGTAGGTGATGGTTTCCAGGGCCAGTCAAAGGCTTCCAGCGGCGACGATACGCAAGGTCCATAGACCATCAGAGTCCACATGCTTGGCTGGAGGACTCATCAGGATCCAGTTACGAAGAGGGAGTTTTAACGGTGACCATAACGCTACTAAACGTAGGACCCGAAACTGGCTGAAACATACAGCGAGTAGCTATGAAACTTGGCGAGGAACTCACAGTAGTGGCTGACACGCAAAGCAGGAGACCCATCACTGACCGAAGCACTGAGCACCGGACCTTAAAGTGGGCCAAGACAATTTACGTGTAACTCAGGAATACTTGACGATGTATCTTAGTGTGAACATAACATTAGGTAAAGCATTCAACTTGGGAGTCTTCAGCAGGTGAGAACCTCAACGAGAGAACCAGCAGTGGTTGAAGTACATCAACAAGGAGTCTACAGTGGTTGAAACACTTAGTAGCGACTCACCAGCGATTGAGATACTCAGCGGCCACCCAGCTGTGATTGAGGCACAGAGTGTGAACCCGACAGTGTGTAGTCGGAAGCAATCTTAGTGTGGGCTTGAAGCAATCTTTTGTGTGAGTCTTCAGCAATCTCGCTGTGGTCCGAAATAAAAAATCCTCTTGCGGGCCTGAAGCAAACTTCTTGTGGGCTTGAAACAATCGTTTTGTGGACTGGACCGAACTTGAACTGAAAGAATCTCGTAAAACTGGAGCGAATTTCATGTGTGACTGACACTATCTTCTTCTCAGCCTGGAACAATGGTCTCGAGATCTTTGAGAAATACACCTTTCTTCCCCTGAGGTGATCCCATGTGAAAAATGAATTCCTTGTTAATTAACCTTCTAGGGAAGTTTGGAACGATTTTGTTGTGGAGTGACAAGCTCTTGTGAGCGAAGATATGTTTCCAGCTGCTCCTCCCAGTTTGAAACCATTGTACGAGGAAGATGAAGTCTTCTTTTCTCTCGTCACAAACGTTCTCTTTGATTTTATAAGCTAACCCACCCGGGAAACGGAGTCCCACATATGACCAGACTGAAGGGGAAAATCATGATTAGCATCATTTAGTACATATAGATATAAAAATGATTCTAATGATCAATTCTATCAGAACTGATTTGGTTTGAAGTCTCGAATTCTTTTTTTTATTTTTTCAGCGTCAAGGAATATGCAGGCGAAAAATATAGGTTGCCTCAACGTTTTCTATGATGAAGTCAATGTAATTTTTTTCTTGCAATGACTTTGTAGAGAAATGTTGTACATTAGTCAGTCTTTTCATGCAATGATTTGTCTAGTATCTTCAGTATATCTTACAGTGTGATTTACTTGATCCTTTCCTCTAGATCACTCGGTATTTGAGCACTTCGCTGCTCCATGCAGGATGGGTGATGATGTAAGATGTGTAAAGATGTAAGATTTGTGATGATGATAGATTGTAGAGTATCAGAAATGCAAGGATTCTCCCTGAGAATGACATTAGTTACATTTGATTATGTCAGACGTAATCTATCTCTCATCTGTATTCGTTCATATGATCGTCTTTGGGTGATTGTGTGTACGTATGTCGATTTTAGTCTGCGCACTTCAGTATGTATTTGTTTGCGTATATAATGTCTGTGGGTCAGTCTATAAACATACATTATATATATATATATATATATATATATATATATATATATATATATATATATATATATATATATATATATATATATATATATGTGTGTATGTGTGTGTATGTGTGTATGTTCCGGGGAGAGAGTTTTCCACTCGTGTCGTCTCGTCTCTGAACCACTTATGATTGTACCATGACTTTACTCCTATGTTTGTGATTGTGAGTCTCTGTCGCCTTTGTTAAATGTGGTCACAATGTTTTGCTCCCGGCTCACACACCAGGCAGCTGGTCTTCTTAACATCACCAGAGTCCCCATCGAGGTTGTCAGCACACTCCTTTGACACGTAAAAAAACATGACAATATACTGTACGTTCGTTTTCATGAGTATCTTTTTTTCCAGGTAAATTTTTTGCTTTAAGTTTAACATACAATTCGATTTTTCCTTTTCGTTATATAGAATCAGATTCTATGGTGTTTAGTGTTAACTACCCATGTGGGTGTGTGTGTGTGTGTGTGTATGTGTATGTAACCTAGAGTACTTATGTCTGTTTCGTTTCAACAATATCACTGCATTCAAGTCCTCCTCGCCATTCCATTTGAATGGTGTTTGGGGCTATGGCGTCCTCCTCTGTGAATGCACCTTTGAATTAATCATTCAGGTCCATCCATGTTTTCTCATTATCTTCACGGACTTTTTCCTCTCGAAACCCTGAGCATAATTAACTGATGAGGTGCTCTTTACCTGACAATTTGCTCCTTATGAATTTACGGTATGATTTTAGACTTTCACATTCCTCGTCCACAATATTTTTGTCAAAGTTTCTTCCTCCTCTTCCTCCTCCTCCTCCTTCGTCGTCTTCAATTGTTATTTTCCGCTTTCTCGTACGTTTGAAATACCGGCCGGCTATTGTTCTGCCTTTATTTTTCTCTGCAGTGTATCCTGATGTCCCGAAATATTTTGATTCTTTTTTTCTATCGTTTCTCTCTCTTTTTCTGTCCTGCTTTCTCTGCTCACCTGTCAATGTGCATTGTGTACGAACTCGTTCAAGAAGATTCTTACAGAAGATGGCTCCATTGTCAGTGTCTTGAGTTCTGAATGTCGAATAACTTTTTTTTTGCCATTTATGCTCTGAAGGAAATTGTTTAGCTCTGTATAGTTACCATAACCACCGCATCTCTCTCTGTCTCTCTCTCTGTCTCTCTCTCTCTCTCTCTCTCTCTCTCTCTCTCTCTCTCTCTCTCTCTCTCTCTCTCTCTCTCTCTCTCTCTCTCTCTCTCTCTTTTGATTTTATCAGCGGATTAGGGATAGACAGGAACCTCTTATCTATATTCCAAATTTCCCTTGATACGAGAAAGAACACTCCTGCTATTCACAGACTAGCGGCTCATAGGGCAGGGTGGACTGAAGGGGATATGGCGCACCCGATGTTGCAGTAAGCATTCTGCTGGCATTCTAGTTAGGGTGGTTATGTGTGGTGGAGAAGATCGTACGCTAATGTTGGATGAAGTTGGAGATGGTTAGAAACCCTAATGTGATCTCTGGTGGAGGTGGTGAGGATGACAGTGCTGGAGGAGGTGAGTATGGATGACAGTGCTGGAGGAGGTGAGTGTGGATGACAGTGCTGGAGGAGGTGAGTGAGGATGACAGTGCTGGAGGAGGCGAGTATGGATGACAGTGCTGGAGGAGGTGAGTGTGGATGACAGTGCTGGAGGAGGTGAGTGTGGATGACAGTGCTGGAGGAGGTGAGTGTGGATGACAGTGCTGGAGGAGGTGAGTGTGGATGACAGTGCTGGAGGAGGTGAGTGTGGATGAGAGGGCATAGGGTGATCAGTTGTGGAGGAGGTGATGATAATCTAAGGTATTTGCAGTGGATTTGTTGACTTGAACCAATTTCCTGTTGTTTGTAATTAATATAAACCAATTGACTGGAAAATGTCTAACATAAAACACCTCAGAGTTTTCCTTGTTATATTCAGCAACATAAGCGTCATACTAACTTTTCCTTATAAACATTTTACACACCTTTCTCTGTCAAGTTCATTATCAGTCTCTAAACTGCGCTCTTAAACAAGAGGCACATCTTATCTTAACTTTCATTTTGGCTTCGTTTTGGAAAATGATCGTATGCGAAACATTGGCATACATGTACTCTCTACTACTTTGAAAGTTTTACTGAAGCTTTGCCCAGCTACGTCCATATCGTTCATACCGACGATACGCGGCTTTCATGGTGCCCAGTTATTACAGTCAGTGTTGAAAGTTACCTAGAAATATCTATCGGTGATCACTTGGATCAAGCTTTTCTCCAGCTTCATCATCATCAACAAGATCCTCAACTATGGTTAGAACTAAGTCGCGAGTAGGTTTCTCGGATGATTGTATTAAGGCACTCTTAAACATATTTAGGTAGAGGCCAAGCTAGAAGCTAACGGAGAGAGATTCTCCACTCTTAGGTACCTGTATGTACTCATTAAAAGTCTCCGTCACCTGATCATAAAGGCTTTCGTCTATCCTTGGTGTGTGTGTGTGTGTGTGTGTGTGTGTGTGTGTGTATGTGCGTTGTGGGGTTTTAAACTAATCATAATGTCTTATTATGAAGCTTATCTTTGATTATTACAAAGATTAAGTCGATTTTAATAATATTAAAAGCATCTTTCAGCTCATGACTGAGATTAAGCAAAGACCGAGACACGACCGCTTACATTCCTATACCAGAGGTAAATAGAATGTCTCCTGGAATTGCATATTCGGGCAAGGTAATTTCTACTTTTGATATCAAGATCCAAAATACCAATTTCATCTTTTCTTTCCGATGCAGTCGTCTGTAGCTCTGAAAATGTAGTAAATGAACATGAATGATGATGTTATATGACTGAGACGTGTTTGTGAAGAGTACTCACGGAGGAAGAAGAGCCTGCTGGACATAGCCTACGATTTTTTCTTGTTCCCAAAGTGGACGTCTTGGTTCCCAAAGGAGCTTGCTCAAAACCTCGCACCTCCCCGTTCGCTCAGGTGTGGTGCATTCCTCGAAGGGAGGACGTCAGGGCATGTGTAGAATGCTACCACTAGCTTACGAACTCGACTCCCTCATGTAAACAAGGGCTCACTAATCTATCACTGAGATTGTACGTCTTACTGAAGGAGGCGTTCCCGGTGCCAGTTCGGGGCAGTGGTCCTGCTCCCAGAATCATAATGTCCGTAGTGTTGTTACGTAAACGTCGAACAAGATGGCCGTAATTTCTCTACCAGGTCTGCCGACCTCGCCCTCAATACGTCGTTGGTGCTTGTATGACAAATAATCACCGTGTTATCGTCTGTGCCACCACAACCCCCCTCTGGATACGTTGTTATTCTACACACACACACACACACACACACACACACACACACACACACACACATGGACCTCTGTAGTGAGCTGGTTAGCGATGAGAACCACCATTGTAAAGGGCTCGGGATCAAATCCCATAGAGGCCAATGGGCTCATAGCGAACCCAATCATTTATCTTTCCCTTGTGGAGTTGGTCGATGAATGGGATATCTGGTGTAAGATGGGGTATGCTTATGTGTGTGTGTGTGTGTGTGTGTGTGTGTGTGTGTGTGTGTGTGTGTGCGTGTGTGTGTGTGTGTGTGTGTGTGTGTGTCTGTGTGTGTGTGTGTGTGTGCGTGTGTGTGTGTGTGAATAACACCACGACATGTATGCATACAAGTTTAAGAGACGTGACAACACGAGTGTAAAACCCTCTCCCCAAACACACAAACAATAATTACATAAAAATCACACACACACACACACACACACACACACACACACACACACACACACACTATAGATCAGGGTACACAATTAATTCATTCATCATTTGTCTCCTGACCAATGAATATCTTTAATCATATAACATCATAAAGAAGAAGAAAAAAAAAAAAAGAGATTACACGATGATTTTAAAAGCTGTTCTAATTCAGCATTTCCCTCTTCAGGCTGAGCTGTGTGAAACACCCAGCTACAGAAGGCTGCCTCTGACATTTTATATTAATTTTTAACATCGTATCAAACATTTTTGTACCCGCTGACACACTGCTAATTAATCTAATAAACCGGCGGTCTCTTGTGTATGTGAAAATGTGGAAGTTCATTGATTTTCCCGCCGCACAGCGCACTGTTCCCTTCCCTTTCGCTTTACGTTTTGCTCTGGTGCTTCTGTCAGAAATTCTGTTTCACTAGAATTATATATATATATATATATATATATATATATATATATATATATATATATATATATATATATATATATATACATATAATTTTATTTTTATTTTTTTTTTTTTTTATTTTCCAAAAGAAGGAACAGAGAAGAGGGCCAGGTGAGGATATTCCCTCAAAGGCCCAGTCCTCTGTTCTTAACGCTACCTCGCTATCGCGGGAAATAGCGAATAGTATGAAAAATATATATATATATATATATATATATATATATATATATATATATATATATATATATATATATATATATATATATATATATATATCTGGGTTAGGGGAGAAGGAATTCTACCTCCGTACTCCCTGCGTGTCCTAGGAGACGTGAGAGGGAGGCCAGACTCCCCCAGTTCTTGTGTTTTCATTGTATAAAAGACGAAATAAGAAGGAGCTAAGCAGGGATTGCTCATCCTCCTCGAAGGCTCAGGCTGGGGTGTCTGAATAAGTGTGAATGTAACCAAGATGGGACGAGAGGAGGGATAAGTTTGTTTGAGGTAAGAAACCTGCTTGTTCTGGCTCTGAGAAGAATGTCTTGGAAATGTTTCAGGAGAAAAGTCAGGGTTTGGTGAGAGGACAAGATCTAAGGAAGGAGTAGCACTGCTGCTGAAATATAAGTTGTGGGAGTGTGTGAAAGAGTGTAAAGAAGTAAGTTCTAGACTGATGCGGGTAAAACCGAAAGTGAATGGCGAGATGAACCTTATGGGATTTGACAGGTCTAGACCCCGTTGCTTATGGATGTGACACGAAGGATATTCGTAGTAATCGAATATCCATTTCCCTATTAGGAGAGATCATAGCCGAGCGGTTAGCGTTCCCAACTACCACGCAAAAGGTCCTGGTTCGAATCTTTGCTGTTGGAGGGTATTATGTGATATATATATATATATATATATATATATATATATATATATATATATATATATATATATATATATATATATATATAAAGGCAGCAACAAGTACGAATATGCACATGTGTATATATGTATGTCTGTGTATGTATATGAATTTATACATTGAAATTGATGGGTATATATATATGTGGGTGAGTGGGTGTTTTATGTATATACATGTGTATTTGGGTGGGTTGTGCCACTCTTTCGTCTGTTTCCTTGCGCTACCTCGCTAACGCGGTAGACAGCGACTAAGTATAATGTATATATATATATATATATATATATATATATATATATATATATATATATCCCCCGAGCGTTACGCTGGGGATCTATGGCGTTGAAAGTACTGAAAATTTATGTGGATGTTTATGAGGTTAACGCCTAGCAGTTTACTTTATCTAGGAATGATAAAGGTACAACAATGACCGAGAATTTCACGTTTGAAATAACGGCACGTGGGTAAATTTTTCTCTGGAAATACGAAAGTAGAAACATATGTTTTCAAGTCTTTTTTCCTCTTTTTGTTTTTCGCAATGCCAAACAATTACCTTGAAAGTTATTCGAGTAATATCTTGCTATTCTGAAACCTGAAATGAATTCAGCACGGGTCTGTAATAGGTGCGCTAGATATATCAGTGTGTAATCCTCAAATTATAGCTTGCCAATTTGCCATTCCAAAATTTAATTATCTCATGAAATGCTCGTGATTGGTCGTTCGTGACTGATAGCGCGCTGGAGCCTTCCAGTTCGTACGTACTATTACGAATCTCAGAAGATTCGATCGTAAATGATAAGGAATATGAATGAATATTCTTACAGTAAGAAATGCTTAAGAATTCACTTTCCCCATTATTTTTCTAGCCATCAACGTAAGATATCCTCACGCTGAAGGTATTGAGCTGTGATATCAGATGTAAGGTGATGCAAAGATTGGTGTAAGGACCTGAGTCATGGTACACCACTGGATGGGGTTGGAAACCACTGCTGTGGGAATGGGTAAGAAAGATTTGATCCAACTGAAACAGAATATCTGGGTATGGCCAAAGTAACGGAAGTTGTAACTATCGCAGTTTGTCTCGTGGCCGACCACACAACAAAGTAGTGTTCAAGTTTGCTTCTTACGTGTAGATATTATACATTTTCATACAACAAAGTAGTGTTCAAGTTTGCTTCTTACGTTTATACATTAAACATTTTCATCTGTTGTAGTTGAATGTCTTTTATGGTGAAGGTTCTCAAGAATGATAACATATATCACTTGGCATTATAGTGCTATCTTCTTAATATGTTATCTGAATTCTAGTTTCTCGTCTCTCTTGTCACGTAAATCTTTGGCATTTGTTTAATTTTTCTTATGACTTCCTTTGTTCGGACTTGATACGGTGTCATCAAAGTTGTTCTTACTTGGTTATAATTCATTTGCTCAACTTTTTCTTGTTTACAGTCCATCTGATTTGCTCTGAAGGCAAACCTCACCTCATTGTCGGCCAAAAGGGTAGGAGGGTGGGTCTTTTTGGGCACAGGGTGGCCTCCTAGGGCGAGAGACCACTGGGGGGGGCGCTAGAGGCCACTGGGGCTAGAGGCCACTGGAGCCAAAGAAAGCGAACGCATTCGTTGCGTAACAGACACTTCATGGAACCAACACTTCGTCGTTTCTCTTAATACCACACCAGGGAACAACACCGCAAAGTGGAGGCAGACGCTCCAGGGAGAAGAACCAGGTATATGTATATATATTCACGAGGTATACCTGACCTGTGAAGATGTCGGACGCGTTGATCCCCAACCCGAGGTATTACACCGTTGAATTAATGCCGGTGACACTGTCTCTGGCTGAGATGAATGGCCACTTGCCCTCTGCACCGTAATCAGTGCCGGCTGATACATTTCCAAGAGACGCAGAGTGTGTGTGTGTCTCCAGGACCTGGGGACTGTGGGATGGGGGAACCTGTCCCAGCTGGTGCTGAGCCGAGTCGTGTCTAGTGATACACCAGCAGGACGACAGATGTTGGTTCGCGTGTGGGTGGGTTTATTTTTTTTACACGTCGTGTGACCTATAGGTCGTTTTGCCACTTTGGTGTTAGAGTTGAGTGGTATACAGAGAAGGGCCTGGCGAGGGAGGTGCCAGACCCCGAGGTGTGCCAGAAGCATTCAGCTGACACCAAGGGGTTCTACAGAGTCTTCCACACATCCCTCCAGTTAAACTAGACACATTTTTTTCTACTTGGTGTAAGGCAAGACGGCCCGAGCAGCTGATTGCCTTAATCAAGGCCATCTCATTTGTCCTATGTTTATATATATAGAAACATATACACTAGCCTGACCCTAATTTGCATAGGCCTGCCAGAATTCGATGGATATTCTTCTCAGTTTCTTCATGGAAAGATCACATAGCCTGCCTCAAAGAATTAAGTGACCAGTCTGCCGGGAGGATGTATTGATACACAGGAGGCGCTCATATCTTGTGGAGAAAACCAGTCGTTGTAGAAAGAATTTGAAGAGAGAATTTCTCACATCGTGAAGACAAAAAAAAATCTCAAAGAATTCTTAATTAATTCAAGGAACGTACGAAATACTGTACATTCCATGAGCCTGGTGTCTAATGGTCGTGGATCCATAACAAGCAATAGCAAAGAAACGTTTTCCTTTATTGAATATGTATTTCGATTCTGTATTCACTCCTGAATACCTTTCATATATGCCACGGTGGTCACATCGCGTATCCAGAGAGAAGGAAGATCAAAAATTGGACTTAAATGACATTCAAAGCTGTCAGATACTTAGATATCTAGAAAATCAGATGCTTAGGTATTTAGAAAATTAGATGCTTAGATATTTAGAAAATCAGATATTTAGATTGTTAGAAAATCAGATACTTAGATATTTAGAAAATCAGATACTTAGATATTTAGAAAATCAGATACTTAGATATTTAGAAAATTAGATGCTTAGATGTTTAGAAAATTCAGATTATTTTCAAGTTACCTAACTGTTCCTGGTGATGTCTCTCATAGAAAAGTGAAGGAAGTCAGGTGGTGAACAAAAGGCAAACGTTGATATTTAAATGAAATGTATTTACGAACATGTGCTAAATATGTTCCATATGCCAGTGAGTTTGTCATGATATACATCGTCAGATAAACTGCATTATGCATGAGCGAGTAGTGCACACACTCACACACACACACACACACACACACACACACACACACACACACACAGAGACACACACACACAAAAAAAAAAACACACACACACACACACACACACACACACACACACACACACACACAAACAAACAAAATGACAAACAAACAAGCACAAACAAACAGACAGACAGACAGACAGACAGACAGACAGACAGACAGACAGACACACAGACACACACACACACACACACACACATACACAAACAAACAAACAAACAAACACTCACATCTGTTTAGTCTTACGTAAACAAGGCTGGAATTATATAGGTTTATGAACTATCATCTGCACCAGCGAGCGAACTCTTCATAAAAGGAATTAAATTCTTCCTCAGGTAACACAGTGAATTCATCCCAGAGTAATTTCCTCCCGTAAGCCACATGCAGGTCAAAGTCTATTCTTCCTATGAATCTTTTTCTCCAGCAGGAACACTGATTCTTTAATTCCCCCGGGAATTTTCCCTTCCAGTTTTACCAGAGAAACTGTCTAGTCCCCAGACTTGAGTGCTGATCTTGCTTCCGTTGACGTAGGAGCTACGTCATCAGCTGTGTCATGTTGCGTCACACCTTCCGCTACCCTTTGCGTCATCACACACGTCATCAAACCTTACGGTACTTTTTACTTGACGCAACTAAATACTCCTAACAGTTTGATTGAACATCTACGTGAGCGTTATCCTTAACGTATCCCTTACTACTAGCGTCATCAGTGGCGTCATCAACACGTCACCACTTACTGACGTCACCATCCGCATCAATCGCCAACCCCTATGACATCATCGCCGCCAAAGGCTTCGCCTACGTCACCTTTGCGTCATTACGCGCTTCACCCACTAGTATAACTAGGAATAGAAGACTGTGACGCCATTGACGCCATTGCCGTGACGCACCATCACCCCCGTCACTTCACAGCTTTCGTGATAAACACGTCATGACGTCACAATCCATGAACCGCATAAGAACGCCCATCAACACAACGTCACTACCAGTAAACCAATTAGGAACACCCATCACCCTGACGTCATTACCCCGTAAACCAATTAGGAACACCCATCAACACGACGTCACTACCCCCGTAAACCAATTAGGAACACCCGTCATCACGACGATACTAAACCATAAACCAATCACAGGGGCGCCAACCTCTGCATACCTCTCTGGCCCAACGAGGGTCACGGGCTTGCACCATATGCAGATCTGTGCGAGCAGGGGCGGCCTCACATAAACGAGAGAGAGAGAGAGAGAGAGAGAGAGAGAGAGAGAGAGAGAGAGAGAGAGAGAGAGAGAGAGAGAGAGAGAGAGAGAGAGAGCTTAAGACCCAATGGGCCATTAAAGTTTCTTCATCCTGGCTTTGAATCGTGGGTAATGGATAGCTTTACGACAGTGAGGTAAGAAAGCCTCACCTTCTGATATTCTGTAGAAAAAAAAAGAGGAAGAAAAAGACTGACTGAGTGAATCCACCAGGCCTGTGCAGGAGGCTATGACAACATACGAGACGATGAAAACCTTTTCGTTCGTATGAAGAGGAGGTTAAGGCGTGGCCAGCACCGACTTTATTGATCTTATCCAGTGATATATATATATAGACGTAGGGTGAACCCATACCATCCCCTCGACCTAATAAAGGGAGATAAGAATGTGATAAGGTAGAGGACGCTTAATCCCGACGCACACATGACGGACCACACCGCACACACTTGACGGACCACAGAAAGTCCCCCTACCACCGGTGGTAGGGGGACTTTCCAGGGGCCGTACCGGTGGTAGGGGGACTTTCCAGGGGCCGTACCGGTGGTGAGGGACTTTCCAGGGGCCGTACCGGTGGAAGGGGGACTTTCCAGGGGCTGCACCGCTGGTAGGGGGACTTTCCAGGGGCCGTACCGGTGGTAGGGGGACTTTCCAGGGGCCGTACCGGTGGTGAGGGACTTTCCAGGGGCCGTACCGGTGGAAGGGGGACTTTCCAGGGGCTGCACCGCTGGTAGGGGGACTTTCCAGGGGCCGTACCGGTGGTAGGGGGACTTTCCAGGGGCCATACCGGTGGTAGGGGGACTTTCCAAGGGCCGCACCGGTGGTAGGGGACTTTCCAGGGGCCGTACCGGTGGTAGGGGGACTTTCCAAGGGCCGCACCGGTGGTAGGGGGACTTTCCAGGGGCCATACCGGTGGTAGGGGGACTTTCCAAGGGCCGCACCGGTGGTGGGGGGACTTTCCAGGGACCGTACCGGTGGTGGTAGGGGGACTTTCCAGGGAATATTCAGTATCCTGAACTGCGACTTCCCTACGTTGCCACATCACGTGCGTAAACCAGACCTCAGACAATCTTACCGACTCGTCTGTCTCGGACCTCGACTGTAAGAGAGACACACACACATCTACACCACAGATGCCCCACACTCTGACCCTTGTGTATAACATTTCACTTCGCCTGTCCAGGCCCACACAGTTCCAACACCGGGTTCTCCCTTACGACATTTCCCTTCCGACAACGACAACAACACCCTAACCCACCCCACACACACACACCCCCTCACCTCACGATCAGATTCAGCCATTGTATCGTTGGTTCGTGATTTTGAGGCGTGACGAAGACCTTTTGCCAGTATTCACAGAGGAATGCGCGTGGTACCAGACCCACTGGGTCCTTTCGAGGTTGTACGTGATGATGGAAGAGGTTAGACTCCCCCTTCCAAATCACCCCTGGTATTAAGCACGGTGATTGCTAGTTAAGTCTTTCCCTCAGCATTGAGGATAAAACTATAGTGAGGTGAAATTGACAGTGAAGTGGGATAGCATTAATATCATTTCGGTACTTAAAACATATATACAAAAAATTATCTGAAGGTGGAGAAAAAAAAATATACCGCCACCGAGCATGTTCGTTTGGTGCGAACCAGGCTCGTTCGAACCACTAGATCCGAGCGGCTTCGAATCACTGGAGCAAACTGGCGGCCAAAGGAGTCACCTCGTTGGGGGTCTCAGTGTCCGTTACTGTCTGGGAATTTCGACTGGATGAAGCAGTGTGCCACGTGCTCGTTTGGTACCAGTTCGAACTTGTTCGAACCATTATATCCAAGGTGCTTTGAACCGCTGGAGCAACCTGGTTGCCGGCCATTGGCCAAGGTACTGAGGTAGTCAGTCACTCACCATGCACACGGGTGGTGACTGGTCGTGGCCCGTGGTCGGTTACAGGCAGTTGGGACTTGGGAAGTTGTGAGTGAAGCAGCGTGCGGTCGTGAGTGAGGAAGGGGAGGCTACACGTTGCACCACACTACAGTGCGAGAACGTTCGTGAAGGAGGGAGGTCGACTGGAACAGCAGAGCGTGAGGACTTTGAGTGTGGAAGGGCCTCGCAGGACAGACTTAAGGACCTGGATACGGGACGGCGCAGTGTGTGTGTGTAGTGCGTTTATACGTAGCCGGGAGAGGAAGCAAGAGGGCCTCGCTCCGTTGTGGATAAAGGTAAGAAGCCACCTTGATGTCGTCATTGGTGTTAGGAGGCCACGCCGGTAACGTGACCCTATCTTACGTTCTAGTGTCGTTCGGTCTTCCTGAGGTCACGCTGGTGACATGACCCTATCTCGGGGTTCTGGTGTGGCGTGTCGTTCGCCCACAACATTCAGTTCTGTATATGAAAACATTCAAGGTCTTTGGGTTGGGTTTGGATCCTTTGTAGGCATACAAGTTCGATGCGTATTTGAATGGTGGATGTGAGTGTAGGTTATGTGTGTAAACGTTTCACGTCTCTCTTGTATGTAAATGGATATCGTCAACTGGTGTTGTACATATCGAAAAATATTTGATATGAACTTCAGTTTCTCTTCATTTAAATGCAATATAGTTACATTGTTAGGGTTTTCCTCCCTCTGTTATACGCTACCCTTAGGGGTGGATGAACAGCTTGGTTGACTGTGGACCGAGTGGCGCGCAACCAGGATTCGAACCTATGCGCTCGACCCTGGACGGACGGTCCGTGAATGCGTCTCGGTCAGGAACGCTAACCACTACACCACGGGAGTCCATACTGAATGTATAAAAATATTTCGTAACTTCTCTGGGACGTCAACTGTAAAATTACCTTTCTTTTTTTTTCAGTACGTTCGTGTGGATTCTATTTTCCCTCCACACTTATTTCTTTGTTTCACCGTTGTGCGAGGATTTAAGTCTGTGCGATGTAAAGCGCAGCAATTATTTACATAATTGTTTCACATTGTTGCTAATTTACCACGATGTGATGCTGAAGTAAATGTCAATTGTCGTCCGTAGTTGGAGATATCAGAAATATACTGACAAATTATTTAGAGGAAAAGGAAAGTGATACACAGTTTACAGTAGGAAAAAAAAAAGGGGGAGCACTTGTTGGAGGAGAGCGGTCATATGAATTGCAAGGGAACGCACCAAGTTGAAAAAGAGAGTCGAGTCAGTCAACCCAATCAACCATACCTGACCCTCAATTGGGGCTGTCGGTCTCCCCCACCCCCCTACGACCCTAGCCTACCTCAGAGTAAGCCAGGGAGCCCTCACGACCCTAGTCTACATCAGAGTAAGCCAGGGAGCCCTCACGACCCTAGTCTACCTCAGAGTAAGCCAGGGAGCCCTCACGACCCTAGCCTACCTCAGAGTAAGCCAGGGAGCTCCCACGACCCTAGCCTACCTCAGAGTAAGCCAGGGAGCCCCCACGACCCTAGCCTACATCAGAGTAAGCCAGGGAACCCCCACGACCCTAGCCTACCTCAGAGTAAGCCAGGGAGCCCCCACGACCCTAGCCTACCTCAGAGTAAGCCGGGGAGCTCCCACGACTCTAGCCTACCTCAGAGTAAGCCAGGGAACCCCCACGACCCTAGTCTACCTCAGAGTAAGCCAGGGAGCCCCCACCACCCTAGCCTACCTCAGAGTAAGCCAGAGAGCCCTCACGATCCCAGCCTACCTCAGAGTAAGCCAGGGAACCCCCACGACCCTAGCCTACCTCAGAGTAAGCCAGGGAGCCCCCACGACCCTAGCCTACCTCAGAGTAAGCCAGGGAGCTCCCACGACTCTAGCCTACCTCAGAGTAAGCCAGGGAACCCCCACGACCCTAGCCTACCTCAGAGTAAGCCAGGGAACCCCCACGACCCTACCCTACCTCAGAGTAAGCCAGAGATGGATCGATATTTCGAGATAATTGAGCGCAAAATATCGACATCAGATAGTCATCTTTCAATATGGCTGCTTTCCTAAACCTTTTCCCGCTGGACACGCTCATTTATTCATTAAATAACTCGCTTTTATTATTTTCTTTTCACCCAGACCTTGTATATATTTTTCGAAATTGCTAAAAATCTTAAAAGTTTAACTTGGAAAAAATCGGTAATACGGTGGTGCAACTGGAGTAAATGTTTACCTGGTGAATTATTACCAAGAACACATAGTTTGCTCTCGATGTTTATATTACATTTCATTCTTGAACCAAGACACCGTCTCGTGCCCCCCCCTTTTTTTTTTTTCTCTTTCAGTCCCTTTATTACGAAATAGTTACATAACGTCGTGTATAAAGTGAACAATGACACTACATCAGGATTCGCCAATAAACTCAATATTCGTATCGGCCAAACCAATATTCGGGAAGAGCAGCTTGTCTCAATTAATACAGCGGCGAGAGTTGATCCTGGAGCCTCAAATCCCGGTACACATATCGAGCCCGTATACCGGTCGCCGTGCTAGATCACTCCAGAATCAAATGATGGAGGATATGAGCTTAGCTGTTGAGGGCTGGGGGGAGTGAGTGAGTTTGGCTAACGTGTGTCATATAGCGTTGGTGATGGGCGGGGTTAGGGTGGGATGGTGTGGTTTGTGTGGGAGATATGAAGCTTCCCTGGGGGGGGATTTTAGTGTAAGGTTGGTGGGGGTGGTGAGGATAGTGTGGGATGTGGAGGATAGTGTGTGGCGAGTGTCTGGATAGTGATTTGTGGTGGTTTGTGTGTGTGGGTGTGTGTGTGTGTGTGTGTAGTTTGCGGTACGTGAGTGGTGGTATGTGGATGGTGTATTGGTAGCGGTGTGTGGGTGGTGGTTAATGGAATGTGGTGGTGTGTGCATGATGATTAGTCGGTGGTGGTGTTTGTGTGGAGTTAGTAGTGGTGGGAGGATGGTAGCTTGTAGATAGGTGGAGGTAGTCCAAAGCACCATCACTGAGGAAGTCTGCAAACCATGGGATGACACTTTCCAGCAGTTTAAAAGTCGACGAATGTGGGAATTACTCAGGACTTTAGTCTTTTAATGTTGCGATGGACGAAATCTAGGAAGGTGACGAAATGATTGAAGATAGTCTTAATATTACCACACTGGTGAAGGTCTGTGGCATTTGTAATGTATGTAACCCACTCGTACAAACATTTTCACTTAGTAAACTGAGGTTCAGAATGATGGCAATGCGCTGCAATTCGCAGAAAGATTGTGTGGCCGTATTGACCCTGGTATTATGACTGATCGAGGGAAGCGTTGATCATGAAGACTGCAACTGTTTGGCGTCCGTTAGATTCTTGCACTGACTCTGGGAGTGTTGCAGGCCGGAAGGCTTGCTGGGCTGGGAGGCAGGTGATGGTAAGGCGGGGGAAGTCTCTGGCAGATGGTAGCGAAGAGATTAAGTTGAGCTGCTGCTTCCCTGGACAGGTGATTAACTCAGGAATAGGAGGGAGTCTGCTTGTCCAGACCACTCCACTCTTGCAGCTTCCCATGCAACGGGTGGATGCTGGACTGCTTTTAGAGTTGTAGCTTGGTGGGGGGGTAAGAAGATTTCTTCATAGTGGTACCTCGCGAATAATTTTGTTTTGGAGGTGCGTTTGAGAGGTTGGTGGCGTTGTAGAAGACCTGGTCTTGCTCTTGCAATCGTCTCTTGATGCAGGATGTTGTACATTATATGGTGTAATGTTACAGATCACTCTAGGAATACAAGAGAAGTGAAAGCAGTGACGATATTGATGTAATTTGACAGACGTAGTTTATAACCAGACAACACTTCGACCCCACCAATAGCCACTGGCGAGTAGATGATGGAATAGTTCATAATCCTCCCAGTAATCATCCCTCAGACACAATACCGTAAAACTCTATGGTAACAGTTGTACTAGCCTTCACTGGTCTAATTGTCCTTACGAGTTCGTCTATATTGTCAAAGAAAGACGCGGCACTTGAGAATGGTACTGTTGGTAGTCCAAGCAACGGTTAAGGAATTTGAGAGTTAAGATGAGATAAATGAGTGTAGTGATCTTGTGCGGCTTCACTGTGGAAGAAAAACGCTCAAAACTGCTTCTGAACAACATGATCTTGCCGGCGGCTGTTGGCGTGAAGCTCAATATGACCATATGAGCTTCACAGTGATACTGGCGCGTGGGTCGGTCGTGAGGCAAGGTTGTAAACAGTGATTGCGACCTTTCGGTGTATGTTTGTCGGTAGTTTTAACAATCACCGGCTCTTGAAGGCACTGGTTGGATCGTGTGGTGGTGGTGGTGAGGTAGTGGTGTGGAGGGGGAATGACTGGGTTGTGCACTCCAGTGGCTGGGTTGTTTTGTGTCAGTGGTGCTACGTCTGCAGTGGCGTGAGGATTCTGATGTATGGGCAAGTGTGTGAGAGAGGTAGCTTGTGTGGGTGGGTAGGGGAAAGTAGGTGGTAATGATGGTTAGCAGAGAGTCGACGGTAGCATGTAGGTGTTGGAGAGTGGGTAATGATTTGTTAATGACGGCGCGGCTGGTGGAGTGAGGGCGGTGAGAGTGTGGGAGTTGACTGCAAAATTTGAGTGGTGGAATATGGGTGATGGAAAGAGCGTAGTGGGAGTGTGAATGGTGAGGTTGTGGGTGAGGAATGTGTGGATGATGAGAATATGGGTAGTGAGTGAGTGACGGTAAAGTACATGGTGGGAGTATAGATGCTGGGAATGTAGGTGATGGCAGAGTGTGAATAGTGAGTGCAGATGGTGAGTGTATGCATAGAAAGAGTAGTCTCAAGATTACATGTAACTGAAACATGCATAGTCTGCAGTACAATGGGAAATATAAATGGATAGTGTGTGTGTGTGTTGCTGCACGCCATATGGCACTTGACAATGTCCACACGTAACGATGTTAAAATACATAATGTTCAGGCTGGCATGGGAAGGGAACTCCTTTGAAGGATGGGAAGGGAACTCCTTTGAAGGATGGGAAGGGAACTCCTTTGAAGGATGGGAAGGGAACTCCTTTGAAGGATGGGAAGGGAACTCCTTTGAAGGATGGGAAGGGAACTCCTTTGAAGGATGGGAAGGGAACTCCTTTGAAGGGTTAAGAATGATCTCGTCAGTATGGAGCAAAGCACAAATGTCAGAGTTGCCCTGTGTCAAACTACTTATGTTACATTAACCTGTGATGTCCAGCAAGGTTTGGCCTTGAGGGACATCACTGTTCCTGATCTGTGGAAGAAGCCCTTGTAGTGGAGACTTGAATCATTTATGAATACGTCTGTGGATGATGCTAAAGTCACGAGAGAAGTGAGGAGTGTCAAGGAATGCGAAAAACCCGAAGCAGAGTCTTACATAAACTATAAGACACAGTTGATTAAGGTCAACCTAACTGGACACAGTGAGAGAAGGCCTAATCGGGACTTACCATCTGGCAAGGTACAAATTTTTTAAAGAACTGCCTGAAAGACGAATTTTCGGAGCTGATATAGTCCCCAGGTTGTGAAATTGACGAGAACGTCGCGTGAGATTGGTTGTAAAGACAACACACACACACACACACACACACACACACACACACACACACACACTAGGGCGCCTGATGACATCTGAAAACCGTGAAGGTAACACTGGAACAGCGTGCAGCAATTCTCGAGCATGTCTTGCCCTTCGCGTGCTACCCGGGCAGGAGCAATCAACAGAGGCTCTGAGGGAGACAGACCAGCCCGGCTGTGGCGAGTTATGGGAAGGAGCTTAGAATAGAGTTCGACACGGGACCTTTCTCGTCAGCCTGCATTCATGGCCGTCTCCAGATCATGAACTGTTCCAGGGAAACATTCTGCTAAGATCAATATCGGGGATATGAAATCGAGGATTTGGAATCGGGGATATGAAATCGGGGATTTGGAATCGGGGATATGAAATCAGGGATTTGAAATCTGGGATATCATTTCCAGCTTGATATTTAATATAATGATGGGTTGGGATATAGTTGGGATACAGATAATGCCGCTAGCCATCTTGGAATAAGATACAAGACTTGATGTTCTGAGGAAGTTTTATGGCGCCAAAGAGCGTTCTTAGTGATGGAAAGAAAGGAAGCTAACGAAAATGGTACAAGAATTAAGAAAACAGAGTTATAGGGAAAAGTCAGAGGCCTTTAACTTCTCCCCCACGGAGGAGAGAAGAGTGAGGGGTGATGTTATAACAAACTCTTAAATTAGTTTGATGACGCCAGCAGTGAATAGTTCTTCGAAAGTCGCAAGGACAGAATGATCAGAGGTCGAAACCTTAGTGTAAAGAAGAATCTTGTTATAGGAAATGTAAAGAAATAGCATAGTTGTATAAGATAATAAAATGAGTGAAGGAATTGTGAATGTGAACGGTATAATACAGGAGGTGGAAAAGGTGTATGATACTAGAGAAACGTGAAGAGATGGAGCCCTCACGAATACAGAGCTCACACACACCACAAAGCTTATAGATCCTTGCTGTGCGACACGGATGTCTATGCTTCCACTGTCTCAAAAATGAGGTCTGAATCTGTAGCTGGATCAGACCACAACCTGGCACGTGAGACCCCTC